>NW_027437232.1:17500-20060 GCF_033239565.1 Halichoeres trimaculatus | reverse complement strand
CTAACCCTAACCCTAACCCTAACCCTAACCCTAACCCTAACCCTAACCCTAACCCTAACCCTAACCCTAACCCTAACCCTAACCTAACCCTAACCCTAACCCTAACCCTAACTAACTAACCCTAACCCTAACCCTAACCCTAACCCTAACCCTAACCCTAACCCTAACCCTAACCCTAACCCTAACCCTAACCCTAACCCTAACCTAACCTAACCTAACCCTAACCCTAACCAACCTAACCCTAACCCTAACCCTAACCCCTAACCCTAACCCTAACCCTAACCCTAACCCTAACCCTAACCCTAACCCTAACCCTAACCCTACCCTAACCCTAACCCTAACCCTAACCCTAACCCTAACCCTAACCCTAACCCTAACCCTAACCCTAACCCTAACCCTAACCCTAACCCTAACCCTAACCCTAACCTAACCCTAACCCTAACCCTAACCCTAACCCTAACCCTAACCCTAACCCTAACCCTAACCCTAACCCTAACCCTAACCCTAACCTAACCCTAACCTAACCCTAACCCTAACCCTAACCCTAACCCTAACCCTAACCCTAACCTAACCCTAACCCTAACCCTAACCCTAACCCTAACCCTAACCCTAACCCTAACCCTAACCCTAACCCTAACCCTAACCCTAACCCTAACCCTAACCCTAACCCTAACCCTAACCCTAACCCTAACCCTAACCCTAACCCTAACCCTAACCCTAACCCTAACCCTAACCCTAACCCTAACCCTAACCCTAACCCTAACCTAACCCTAACCCTAACCCTAACCCTAACCCTAACCCTAACCCTAACCCTAACCCTAACCCTAACCCTAACCCTAACCCTAACCCTAACCCTAACCCTAACCCTAACCCTAACCCTAACCCTAACCCTAACCCTAACCCTAACCCTAACCCTAACCCTAACCTAACCTAACCCTAACCCTAACCCTAACCCTAACCCTAACCCTAACCCTAACCCTAACCCTAACCCTAACCCTAACCCTAACCCTAACCCTAACCCTAACCCTAACCCTAACCCTAACCCTAACCCTAACCCTAACCCTAACCCTAACCCTAACCCTAACCCTAACCCTAACCCTAACCCTAACCCTAACCCTAACCCTAACCCTAACCCTAACCCTAACCCTAACCCTAACCCTAACCCTAACCCTAACCCTAACCCTAACCCTAACCCTAACCCTAACCCTAACCCTAACCCTAACCCTAACCCTAACCCTAACCCTAACCCTAACCCTAACCCTAACCCTAACCCTAACCCTAACCCTAACCCTAACCCTAACCCTAACCCTAACCCTAACCCTAACCCTAACCCTAACCCTAACCCTAACCCTAACCCTAACCCTAACCCTAACCCTAACCCTAACCCTAACCCTAACCCTAACCCTAACCCTAACCCTAACCCTAACCCTAACCCTAACCCTAACCCTAACCCTAACCCTAACCCTAACCCTAACCCTAACCCTAACCCTAACCCTAACCCTAACCCTAACCCTAACCCTAACCCTAACCCTAACCCTAACCCTAACCCTAACCCTAACCCTAACCCTAACCCTAACCCTAACCCTAACCCTAACCCTAACCCTAACCCTAACCCTAACCCTAACCCTAACCCTAACCCTAACCCTAACCTAACCCTAACCCTAACCCTAACCCTAACCCTAACCCTAACCCTAACCCTAACCCTAACCCTAACCCTAACCCTAACCCTAACCCTAACCCTAACCCTAACCCTAACCCTAACCCTAACCCTAACCCTAACCCTAACCCTAACCCTAACCCTAACCCTAACCCTAACCCTAACCCTAACCCTAACCCTAACCCTAACCCTAACCCTAACCCTAACCCTAACCCTAACCCTAACCCTAACCCTAACCCTAACCCTAACCTAACCCTAACCCTAACCCTAACCCTAACCCTAACCCTAACCCTAACCCTAACCCTAACCCTAACCTAACCCTAACCCTAACCCTAACCCTAACCCTAACCCTAACCCTAACCCTAACCCTAACCCTAACCCTAACCCTAACCCTAACCCTAACCCTAACCCTAACCTAACCCTAACCCTAACCCTAACCCTAACCCTAACCCTAACCTAACCCTAACCCTAACCCTAACCCTAACCCTAACCCTAACCCTAACCCTAACCCTAACCCTAACCCTAACCCTAACCCTAACCCTAACCCTAACCCTAACCCTAACCCTAACCCTAACCCTAACCCTAACCCTAACCCTAACCCTAACCCTAACCCTAACCCTAACCCTAACCCTAACCCTAACCCTAACCCTAACCCTAACCCTAACCCTAACCCTAACCTAACCCTAACCCTAACCCTAACCCTAACCCTAACCCTAACCCTAACCCTAACCCTAACCCTAACCCTAACCCTAACCCTAACCCTAACCCTAACCCTAACCCTAACCCTAACCCTAACCCTAACCTAACCCTAACCCTAACCCTAACCCTAACCCTAACCCTAACCCTAACCCTAACCCTAACCCTAACCCTAACCCTAACCCTAACCCTAACCCTAACCCTAAC
>NW_027437232.1:0-7500 GCF_033239565.1 Halichoeres trimaculatus | reverse complement strand
TATAAAATAAATAAATTGTGGTTGGGGCTGTCGGACCCAGCCCGGGAGTATGTGCCCGTGCATGTCCGGGTCCTTACGCAGGACCCGGACCCACTTCTAACTCAACCTAACCAGCCAGTGCCTGCTCCTGGGCTCCGACGGCCCCCCCAGCCCCCCCAACCCCAGTATGGGAACCCTAAATATTTAAATCTAATTACTAATAATTTTTCTTCTAACCCTAACCCTAATCCGGGACACTAACCCTAACCCTAACCCCTTATCCTAACCCTAACCCCAAGTCTTTGTTTATTAGTATTAATGCTAAACCCAGCCTAATTGAAAAACCCAAATTGAAATAAGTTTTGGCCCCGCCCACCCACTATATAAAGGTCAATGCCCCATGTTTAAGCCTCAGTCATCACCCGTATGGCAAACACGTAGCACAATCAGATGCAGATAGAAAAGCCAAAGAAAGAAGACAGCATGCAGGAAAAGAAAGAGGGAAAGCTAAAGAAAGCAAAGCAAACAGATAAGAAAAAGTAAAGCAAAAGAAGTTGAGAGCAAAGATCAAAGGGGGTGCCAAAAACAAAGATATAAGAAACAAAGAATAATGAAAGAAGAGAAGCAGCCAAGAGGAGCTAGCACAAATAAAAATAGGCTCAAGAATCGCCTGAAGAAGACAAAAGAAAGTCGAAACGTTGCGCACAATTCTTGAAGCCACAGAAAGAGAAGCTGAGAAAAGCACAGGATGAAAACAAAGGGAAAGTTGAAGAAAAGACAAAGACACGGAAGGGAACGTAAAAGGAAGAACAGAGAAAAGTTAAAGGGAAAGAACTCAAGAGGGAAAAGCCAATCTGTCTGCACCTGGGTGACAATTTTTAAGGCCCATCAATAGATGGACCACAAACAATAAAAACAAACATATAAAATAAATAAATTGTGGTTGGGGCTGTCGGACCCAGCCCGGGAGTATGTGCCCGTGCATGTCCGGGTCCTTACGCAGGACCCGGACCCACTTCTAACTCAACCTAACCCTAACTAACCCTAACCCTAACCCTAACCTAACCCTAACCCTAACCCTAACCTAACCCTAACCCTAACCCTAACCCTAACCCTGCTCCAAAACTCACCAAAATTGGCACGCACCACAGAATCGTGAAAAATTTTCGTTTAATACCAAACATGACCCCTGGCATCCCATAATAAGCTCAATAGCGCCACCTAGGCGCACGCTAAGGGCTCTAGCTCGGGCTAGGAATGTCGTAGAGAGATGAAACCAACACCAAAACGCTCGTGTCAACGAGACGCAAAAATCATACACTGCTACCCTGGACCTATCTCCAACAGGAAGCCGGCTATTTGCCTCACAAAATAAAAAAAAAATTTTTTTAACCCTTTCTGCAAAAATTAAACCCACTGAAACCAAAAATGGTACATGCTTGAAAATACCATCACATGACAGATTAGACCCTGCTCTACAAAAGTTGTGAAGGAAGTTGTTGTTTCGGGCCCGGTTTTCGAATGGCGAGCCCTCAAAGCTGCCGACCGCTTTTGGCCGATTCAGGATTTCTCCATGTTAGCAGATGAGGAGAACCGATTTCAGGTCAAAACACACATTCTACTAGTGTCGCATTTGGGCCTCTAGACAAAAAACTAAAAGTCATAGAGCTTCAAAAATGACATGGTGGGATTCCTGACAAAATTCCCTACAACCTTATGATATTTTTACACAGATTAAGCCAACATTGTGGCCTACAGGACAAGTAGTTCGGACATTGCTCTAAAATAAAAAATCCATTTCTAGCACTTTTCCACCGCTTTTCCACCGGTTTGTGACGCATTTTGGCTTCTACAGAAAAAAGTATAACTCGTACAGCTTTACAAATGCCAAAAATGGATTCCTCCCAAGCCCTTCTATCAAATATGATATTTTTGACACAGATTGGGGTAAAATTGTGGACTCTGTGAGGATTTCTTTACATTAGATGGCTGATAAACACTCAGTCTCCACTCTGTTTGGGGTTCTGTCACGCTAATTAGAGTTCCACTCATGCAGCTGGTGATGTCATTCAGCCTAGCAGAGGGATACGTTGCCATGGTATCAACTGACTCCCTGACATCCCATAATATTCTCTCAGAGCCATTAGGCTCACTTCCACCTATGCACACCAAAACAGCCCTAACTGGGGCTAGGAATGTCGTAGAGAGATGAAACCAACGCCGAAATGTTTGTCTTATTTTGATGGACACATTGGAGGGAAAACCGGCAGGAGCCCGAGGACCCGTCTAACGCTGCTTGCAGCTTTAATTCTTATTATTCCGTCCTCCAGTGAATTGCTTATTAGAACCCCTAAACATATTCAAAAACTTACCAAAATTGGCACACATGTTCTATGCGCCCAAAATTTCCGTTTAATACCAAACATGACCCCCGACATCCCATAATAAGCTCAATAGCGCCACCTAGGCACACGCTAAGGGCCCTAGCTCGGGCTAGGAATGTCGTAGAGAGATGAAACCAACACCAAAACGCTCGTGTCAACGAGACGCAAAAATCATACACTGCTACCCTGGACCTATCTCCAACAGGAAGCCGGCTATTTGCCTCACAAAATAAAAAAAAAAATTTTTTAACCCTTTCTGCAAAAATTAAACCCACTGAAACCAAAAATGGTACATGCTTGAAAATACCATCACATGACAGATTAGACCCTGCTCTACAAAAGTTGTGAAGGAAGTTGTTGTTTCGGGCCCGGTTTTCGAATGGCGAGCCCTCAAAGCTGCCGACCGCTTTTGGCCGATTCAGGATTTCTCCATGTTAGCAGATGAGGAGAACCGATTTCAGGTCAAAACACACATTCTACTAGTGTCGCATTTGGGCCTCTAGACAAAAAACTAAAAGTCATAGAGCTTCAAAAATGACATGGTGGGATTCCTGACAAAATTCCCTACAACCTTATGATATTTTTACACAGATTAAGCCAACATTGTGGCCTACAGGACAAGTAGTTCGGACATTGCTCTAAAATAAAAAATCCATTTCTAGCACTTTTCCACCGCTTTTCCACCGGTTTGTGACGCATTTTGGCTTCTACAGAAAAAAGTATAACTCGTACAGCTTTACAAATGCCAAAAATGGATTCCTCCCAAGCCCTTCTATCAAATATGATATTTTTGACACAGATTGGGGTAAAATTGTGGACTCTGTGAGGATTTCTTTACATTAGATGGCTGATAAACACTCAGTCTCCACTCTGTTTGGGGTTCTGTCACGCTAATTAGAGTTCCACTCATGCAGCTGGTGATGTCATTCAGCCTAGCAGAGGGATACGTTGCCATGGTATCAACTGACTCCCTGACATCCCATAATATTCTCTCAGAGCCATTAGGCTCACTTCCACCTATGCACACCAAAACAGCCCTAACTGGGGCTAGGAATGTCGTAGAGAGATGAAACCAACGCCGAAATGTTTGTCTTATTTTAATGGACACATTGGAGGGAAAACCGGCAGGAGCCCGAGGACCCGTCTAACGCTGCTTGCAGCTTTAATTCTTATTATTCCGTCCTCCAGTGAATTGCTTATTAGAACCCCTAAACATATTCAAAAACTTACCAAAATTGGCACACATGTTCTATGCGCCCAAAATTTCCGTTTAATACCAAACATGACCCCCGACATCCCATAATAAGCTCAATAGCGCCACCTAGGCACACGCTAAGGGCCCTAGCTCGGGCTAGGAATGTCGTAGAGAGATGAAACCAACACCAAAACGCTCGTGTCAACGAGACGCAAAAATCATACACTGCTACCCTGGACCTATCTCCAACAGGAAGCCGGCTATTTGCCTCACAAAATAAAAAAAAAAATTTTTTAACCCTTTCTGCAAAAATTAAACCCACTGAAACCAAAAATGGTACATGCTTGAAAATACCATCACATGACAGATTAGACCCTGCTCTACAAAAGTTGTGAAGGAAGTTGTTGTTTCGGGCCCGGTTTTCGAATGGCGAGCCCTCAAAGCTGCCGACCGCTTTTGGCCGATTCAGGATTTCTCCATGTTAGCAGATGAGGAGAACCGATTTCAGGTCAAAACACACATTCTACTAGTGTCGCATTTGGGCCTCTAGACAAAAAACTAAAAGTCATAGAGCTTCAAAAATGACATGGTGGGATTCCTGACAAAATTCCCTACAACCTTATGATATTTTTACACAGATTAAGCCAACATTGTGGCCTACAGGACAAGTAGTTCGGACATTGCTCTAAAATACAAAATCCATTTCTAGCACTTTTCCACCGCTTTTCCACCGGTTTGTGACGCATTTTGGCTTCTACAGAAAAAAGTATAACTCGTACAGCTTTACAAATGCCAAAAATGGATTCCTCCCAAGCCCTTCTATCAAATATGATATTTTTGACACAGATTGGGGTAAAATTGTGGACTCTGTGAGGATTTCTTTACATTAGATGGCTGATAAACACTCAGTCTCCACTCTGTTTGGGGTTCTGTCACGCTAATTAGAGTTCCACTCATGCAGCTGGTGATGTCATTCAGCCTAGCAGAGGGATACGTTGCCATGGTATCAACTGACTCCCTGACATCCCATAATATTCTCTCAGAGCCATTAGGCTCACTTCCACCTATGCACACCAAAACAGCCCTAACTGGGGCTAGGAATGTCGTAGAGAGATGAAACCAACGCCGAAATGTTTGTCTTATTTTAATGGACACATTGGAGGGAAAACCGGCAGGAGCCCGAGGACCCGTCTAACGCTGCTTGCAGCTTTAATTCTTATTATTCCGTCCTCCAGTGAATTGCTTATTAGAACCCCTAAACATATTCAAAAACTTACCAAAATTGGCACACATGTTCTATGCGCCCAAAATTTCCGTTTAATACCAAACATGACCCCCGACATCCCATAATAAGCTCAATAGCGCCACCTAGGCACACGCTAAGGGCCCTAGCTCGGGCTAGGAATGTCGTAGAGAGATGAAACCAACACCAAAACGCTCGTGTCAACGAGACGCAAAAATCATACACTGCTACCCTGGACCTATCTCCAACAGGAAGCCGGCTATTTGCCTCACAAAATAAAAAAAAAATTTTTTTAACCCTTTCTGCAAAAATTAAACCCACTGAAACCAAAAATGGTACATGCTTGAAAATACCATCACATGACAGATTAGACCCTGCTCTACAAAAGTTGTGAAGGAAGTTGTTGTTTCGGGCCCGGTTTTCGAATGGCGAGCCCTCAAAGCTGCCGACCGCTTTTGGCCGATTCAGGATTTCTCCATGTTAGCAGATGAGGAGAACCGATTTCAGGTCAAAACACACATTCTACTAGTGTCGCATTTGGGCCTCTAGACAAAAAACTAAAAGTCATAGAGCTTCAAAAATGACATGGTGGGATTCCTGACAAAATTCCCTACAACCTTATGATATTTTTACACAGATTAAGCCAACATTGTGGCCTACAGGACAAGTAGTTCGGACATTGCTCTAAAATAAAAAATCCATTTCTAGCACTTTTCCACCGCTTTTCCACCGGTTTGTGACGCATTTTGGCTTCTACAGAAAAAAGTATAACTCGTACAGCTTTACAAATGCCAAAAATGGATTCCTCCCAAGCCCTTCTATCAAATATGATATTTTTGACACAGATTGGGGTAAAATTGTGGACTCTGTGAGGATTTCTTTACATTAGATGGCTGATAAACACTCAGTCTCCACTCTGTTTGGGGTTCTGTCACGCTAATTAGAGTTCCACTCATGCAGCTGGTGATGTCATTCAGCCTAGCAGAGGGATACGTTGCCATGGTATCAACTGACTCCCTGACATCCCATAATATTCTCTCAGAGCCATTAGGCTCACTTCCACCTATGCACACCAAAACAGCCCTAACTGGGGCTAGGAATGTCGTAGAGAGATGAAACCAACGCCGAAATGTTTGTCTTATTTTGATGGACACATTGGAGGGAAAACCGGCAGGAGCCCGAGGACCCGTCTAACGCTGCTTGCAGCTTTAATTCTTATTATTCCGTCCTCCAGTGAATTGCTTATTAGAACCCCTAAACATATTCAAAAACTTACCAAAATTGGCACACATGTTCTATGCGCCCAAAATTTCCGTTTAATACCAAACATGACCCCCGACATCCCATAATAAGCTCAATAGCGCCACCTAGGCACACGCTAAGGGCCCTAGCTCGGGCTAGGAATGTCGTAGAGAGATGAAACCAACACCAAAACGCTCGTGTCAACGAGACGCAAAAATCATACACTGCTACCCTGGACCTATCTCCAACAGGAAGCCGGCTATTTGCCTCACAAAATAAAAAAAAAAATTTTTTAACCCTTTCTGCAAAAATTAAACCCACTGAAACCAAAAATGGTACATGCTTGAAAATACCATCACATGACAGATTAGACCCTGCTCTACAAAAGTTGTGAAGGAAGTTGTTGTTTCGGGCCCGGTTTTCGAATGGCGAGCCCTCAAAGCTGCCGACCGCTTTTGGCCGATTCAGGATTTCTCCATGTTAGCAGATGAGGAGAACCGATTTCAGGTCAAAACACACATTCTACTAGTGTCGCATTTGGGCCTCTAGACAAAAAACTAAAAGTCATAGAGCTTCAAAAATGACATGGTGGGATTCCTGACAAAATTCCCTACAACCTTATGATATTTTTACACAGATTAAGCCAACATTGTGGCCTACAGGACAAGTAGTTCGGACATTGCTCTAAAATACAAAATCCATTTCTAGCACTTTTCCACCGCTTTTCCACCGGTTTGTGACGCATTTTGGCTTCTACAGAATAAAGTATAACTCGTACAGCTTTACAAATGCCAAAAATGGATTCCTCCCAAGCCCTTCTATCAAATATGATATTTTTGACACAGATTGGGGTAAAATTGTGGACTCTGTGAGGATTTCTTTACATTAGATGGCTGATAAACACTCAGTCTCCACTCTGTTTGGGGTTCTGTCACGCTAATTAGAGTTCCACTCATGCAGCTGGTGATGTCATTCAGCCTAGCAGAGGGATACGTTGCCATGGTATCAACTGACTCCCTGACATCCCATAATATTCTCTCAGAGTCATTAGGCTCACTTCCACCTATGCACACCAAAACAGCCCTAACTGGGGCTAGGAATGTCGTAGAGAGATGAAACCAACGCCGAAATGTTTGTCTTATTTTGATGGACACATTGGAGGGAAAACCGGCAGGAGCCCGAGGACCCGTCTAACGCTGCTTGCAGCTTTAATTCTTATTATTCCGTCCTCCAGTGAATTGCTTATTAGAACCCCTAAACATATTCAAAAACTTACCAAAATTGGCACACATGTTCTATGCGCCCAAAATTTCCGTTTAATACCAAACATGACCCCCGACATCCCATAATAAGCTCAATAGCGCCACCTAGGCACACGCTAAGGGCCCTAGCTCGGGCTAGGAATGTCGTAGAGAGATGAAACCAACACCAAAACGCTCGTGTCAACGAGACGCAAA